>NW_019154097.1:26937979-26954193 GCF_002288905.1 Enhydra lutris kenyoni | reverse complement strand
TCTCTCTCTGCCTGCCTCTCTGCCTACTTGTGATCTCTGTCTGTCAAATAAATAAATAAATAATCTTTTAAAAACATTGTCAGTTCCCTGGAGATAAGCCCAGTTTGAATATTGAGTTAAACGGTGTTAATACATACACTCATACCCATTTTCAAAACCTCGTTTTGGTTAGTTAAAAACTTGATGCAGGGGCGCCTGGGTGGCTCAGTGGGTTAAGCCTCTGCCTTTGGCTCAGGTCATGATCCCAGGGTCCTGGGATCGAGCCCAACATCAGGCTCTCCGCTCCTTGGGGAGCCTGCTTTCTCCTCTCTCTCTCTGCCTGCCTCTCTGCCTACTTGTGATCTCTGTCTGTCAAATAAATAAATAAAATCTTTTAAAAAAAATAAAAAAAAATA
Source organism: Enhydra lutris kenyoni (assembly GCF_002288905.1). NCBI lineage: Eukaryota > Metazoa > Chordata > Mammalia > Carnivora > Mustelidae > Enhydra > Enhydra lutris. Next base: position 26,953,798 of record NW_019154097.1, on the reverse strand, counting down.
ATAAAAATTTGATGCAGTTTTCAGAAGAGTTGGTAGTAAAAGAAAAAAAAACTAACCGCAGCCAAGTAGTATTTACAACCCAGTGTCATGGGATCCCTAATCTTTCAGAGTGTTCCCACCCAGCGGTATCAACCAGAATATCTCAGGAATGCTGGGTGCTCATTATTGCCTTTTACCTCGTACAACTGGTAGGGAGGATCCAGTCTTCAAGGTAGTGAATGAGAAACTTGGAAGAAATGAATTTCATGAAATTTGGGGGAGTAACTGAGAATTTCTGAAGGGTTCGCTAATATCCTGGTGAAGCTGAAGCCTCACCTCTCAGAGGAATGTGATTTGTGTACCTTTCGAAGCTCTAACCAGATGGGGAAGAATTTCAAGGCTTGAGTATGGGCTAGTTTAGGCACTAGAATGGTGCCATCCCCAGCGTATGCACTGATTATTTCTAGCTGAGCATTTGAGATGTGAAAGACCAAGCCCAGTTTTTAGGATCTCCACTTCATTTCTTGTTGCTCTTTGTTTGTAATCCCACGTAATCCCATGTAATCATGGTGGAAACTGAGAGCGTGTACACATATGCACATGCAACACATGAGAAAAGACTGGGCTGGGATAAAAGAAAAGTAAGAAACATCACTGCCCTCAGAGAGTTTATAGTCTAATATGTTCAGGACAGAGAGCTGTGAAATTTGCCTGGGAACAGGAGGCTTGGGGCAGTATTTTAGAAGGCACCAAATGCTGTCAGAAAAGTATTTGTGGCCAGTCTGTTCCTTGTTTGGAATCTGCTTCACTTTGGAAGCCTAGACCTGAGCCTGGCCACCAGCCTGAGACTGTTTTGCTATAAATAGGCACAGCTGGAAATAGGAGGCCTTCCTCTGTACGAATATCAGATTTCATTCTCCGAACTCCTACCATGTTCTCCCAGTTTGGATACTGTCTTGGGAAAGTGCTCCAAACACAAAATCTTCTTTCATGAGGATTTTTTTTTTTTTTTTTTTTTTTTTTTTAATTCAGAGGCAAAGGACAGAAGGAATGACTTGATTTAGAACGTGGGCTCTGGGGTAGGATGACCTGTGTTTGAATCCCGGGTCCTCCTCCACTCTGTGGTCTTGGGAAAGCTTTGTTGCTTCAATTACCTCATTTGTAAAATCGAATTAAAAATACTTGGGACACCTGGGTGGCTCAGCTGGTTAAGTGTCTGCCTTCGGCTCAGGTCATGATCCCTGGGTCCTGGTATCGAGCCCCGCATCGGGCTCTCTGCTCAGCGGGGAGTCTGCTTCTCCCTCTCCCTCAGCCTCTTCGCCTGCTAGTGTTCTCTCTCCCTCTCTCACAAATAAATAAAATCTTTAAAAAAAATACTTAACTTCAACTTAACTTATAAAGAGTAAATGAGATAGGCATCTCGAGTAATTGAACACAGTGCCTACGACATACCGTCTACCAGAGGTGCTGGGATTATCATCAGTTGTGATTATGCCTGAGGGAGGCTTCTCCACAGGCAGCTTCTGCACAGGTCCGTGCTTGGAATATCCTCTCAGTAGATACATCGATGACCCCACAAACTATAGTTTAGAAACCTCCGGGAGATTAACTTAGAGCACTTTTATTCATTTATGCATAAGACCTTTACCTCACAATGTGACACAGGACCAGAAAACCATTAGGTCATCTGTAGCATTTCTGGTCTTGCATCCTGCATTTCAGAGCACTTGATCTGGGTGCCACCTTGTGTCCCTCTTCTCCCAGGCTCTCAGCTTCAACTCTGCTTATTTCTTGGCCTTCCGTAGATTCAAAGGCCTGTCTCGCTGCCATCCTTGTCCTTCCAAGCCGTAACCATTGCCCAGCCTGCCTCCTCCCCTCTTGCCATTCTCCCTCTCATTACCAAGACAGTTCCTGGAAATATTGCAGAAGCTTTCTGTGGTTCATAAGGAAAGTGAGAGTATCCCTGGGTGTTTTCCGTCCCTCCGCCCTCCACAGACAGGAAAAACAAACTAAAAGTGAGGAAGACACTGGGTACAGAAAGTGCAAAACACAACCCGGAAGTGAAGGGGGTTTCTCAGGATTGTAGGGAAACACAGTCCCTGGACCAACCGCTCACGCCACCTAAGAGAGCAAGTCCAGACACCCCTCCAAGAGATACTGTCTTCAAAGAGGAAGTTGGTAGAACACCTGACCCTTATGAGAGGAGATTTAGACCACTGATGAGAGGTTTGAGGTTGAATCAATGCATGCATTAAAAACTAAGCAAAGGGAAAAAGCAAGACATTGGAGAAAAAAACAAAAAGTTGTATGGGACAGAAAAACAAATCAGACATCCCAACCTGGCTTATCTTTGAATCGCATTTACATATTCATGAAGTGTAAAATTTGATAATGATCTAACCAAAATGATGATATAATTAGAAGGATGGGTATATTTATGGGGTGGGGGAGAAGCTAAATCTTCTTCTATCATGGAAAGTCAATAAGTAATGCTCAAAATGGAGAAAGCAACAAGTGACAAAACAAGCATATTATTTAGAAACAGAGAAGTGTAGACCAAAATACTCAGCCAACAGAGCAGTTGCCTTTGAGGAAAGAAAAACTGGAAGAGGTAAGTGGGGGACTGCTCTCTTTTTGTATTAATCTTGGAGAACTTTGGGACTTTTTAAACTCTGTGCACGTGTAGCTGATAAAAAATTAGAACATAAAAAGCACAGATGCAGGGCACCTGGGGGGCTGTTGGTTAAGCATCTGTCTTCAGCTCAGGTCATGATCTCAGGGTCCTGGGATTGAGCCCAATGGTGGGCTCCCTGCTCAGTGGGGAGTGTGCTTCTCCCTCCCCCTGGCCCATCTTGTTCACTCTCTCTCCTCTGTCTCAAATAAATAGATAATTTTCTTTTAAGCACAGATGCATAGCAACAAAGGCTAAAAAAAAATAAGGTGAGAATAATAGAAGGGAGAGAAATAGTTCACAGAATTTATTTATAAAAATGTGTGTGGTTTGGAAGAATATTCATCATCTCTGGATCGACTAATCCCACCCCCACCCCCATCCCCGGCCCCGCTGAAATTCTTGCAGTGGGGTGTGTATTACCTTCCTAGTAAGACAAGAGCTATTTCATGTTGCAGGAAAGGAAGCAATTAGAAAAGCCAGAGGAAAACTATGTGTGAAGATGTTTGTGATACATTGTTAATAATCCTGAAAAATCAGAAACAGTGTGTTTAATCATCCAGGAAAGGGGTAATAAAGTATGGTGCACATGCCAGAGGAAATCACTCGCAGTTTGCCTTAGTTCATCTGTCCCCTCAGTTTAAATGCTCTTTGCCTTCCGTCCCCACCCTTTTGGTACCTTCCTTAACCGTTATATCCTTCAAGACATGCCTCTGACAACAGCCACAGTCCCCTACCCGTCCTACCCCACTGTCACCTCTGTCCCAGCTATGTAAATTGCTCCCATTCTGTGTTACAGTCTGTGTCGACACTTACCGCTTAATGTTGTAATGATCTGTCTGTCTTGCCTGAGACAGGCAAGACCTTCCTGAGAGCCGGGATTGGGTCTTACTTTTACCATGTCAGTGCAGAGCACAAGGCATAATAAATATTAGGCACCTAATAAACGTTTGCAGGATAAAAAATAATGTGGGAAATCCTTGTCATGTTAAGTAGATGAGAAAAAGTAGCCCCTGTGCTTCAGGGTTGTTACAAGGATTAGATGGGGAAATCCAGGGAACACAGTAGAATTCTAGGCATCGGTGAGTTCCGTGGACAGAGGATGAAGGTGGTGGGAGTTTGCTATTAACAATGACAAGAGATGTGTATTTTTTGTTTTCACAGATAGCCCCAGTACAGGCCTTGGACCTTGTGGCTGGATTTTGGTGGTTGTCTCGTTCTTGTTCACTGTTATAACTTTCCCCATCTCGGTATGGATGTGCATAAAGGTAATAAAGAAGACGTCACTTGTGTCTGCCAAGGGGTCAGCCCCTCACTACATAAGCCCCCCGTTGTGTGTATCTGTGTAGAAAAGAGAGAGAGAGAGAGAGACCTACTGGCCTGAATCCCTTTTCCTTCGTCTCTCCCTTGGAAAATTCCCTCTAGTCACCTGTTGTAATGGAATATGGGGTCTTCTTTCAGCCGTGGTCCAGGCAGCCCATCTCAGAGGTTAGAGGAAGGATCCCCATCGGAAATGTTCCAAAGTTGGGGATTTGGGGTGGTCCTGTCCAGAGTCAAGACACTGAGGACTGGCTGCTGGCTCCATTGTTCACTGCACGACCTTTGCCTCATTTCCTCCCTGTAAGATGGGAGGAAGTAGCAACACCCACTTCACGGGGCCATTGCAAGTATTAAAGAATGTCTCTAAACATACTTATCCCAATGCCTGGCATATGGCAAGGGCCCCCCAATTGCTGGTTATTTTTTCCATAAAGTCATTAATACTTTGATAAATGACTATCATTTACATATTCCTAAGAAGGGAAAATATGCTCCAAGAATTTTCAGATAAGTTTATGATTATAATTTAAGGAGTCAGGAGATAAACTGTGGGAAATTTAGTCATTTTTATTTCTTGTCTTTATTACCAATGAATGAGTAACTGAGTGAGGATGTTAACAGCTGAGGAGTGGAGTTATGGATTTGCTCCTATATACTACTCTATACTTCCCAAATTTTTAATTTTTTTAATTTTTTTAAAAGATTTTATTTATTTATTTGACAGACAGAGAACACAAATAGGCAGAGAGGCAGGCAGAGAGAGAGGAGGAAGCAGGCTCTCCGCCAAGCAGAGAGACCGATGCGGGGCTCGATCCCAGGACCCTGGGATCATGACCTGAGCCGAAGGCAGAGTCTTTAACCCACTGAGCCACCCAGGCGCCCCTACTTCCCAAATTTTATACAGTGAAATATCTATTGCTTTTATAATCACTTAAAAAAATAGTAAATACATATCCTGCTTGGTAATTCAGCATTGAACATGTTATTTATAGATACTGTTTGGATTTTATTTTATTTAAGTTTTATGTGTTTAAGAAATCCCCTACGCCCAACAGGAGGCTCGAACTCATGACCCCGAGATCAAGGGTCGCATGCCCTAAAGACCGAGCCAGGCAGGCACCCTGATACTGTTTAGACTTTAGAGAAAAAAACAACATAGAGGCATCTAACCTGTTTAGAACAGAATATATATTTAACAAGCTGCCTATAAATACATAATGTATATAAAGATTTGTACTCCTCATGTTTAATTATTATTTGTTTTTCATCTAGATCATAAAAGAATATGAACGAGCCATCATCTTTAGACTGGGTCGCATTTTACAAGGAGGAGCCAAAGGGCCTGGTCAGTACTAGAATTCTGGGTCGTTGGCCTGGAGACCGAAGTCCTTCCTCTTGTTGATGTGGATTCCCTTACGTGGGTCCCTTCCCTGTTGACATAGAAAAGAGTGCCTGTAACAGAAGCCGTGTGACAATAGCAGAGTGGGGCTGGCCGGTCTTGCTACAATCGCCATTTCCTTCCCTGGGCTCCTCTCCCCTTCCCATCCCCGCCGATAAGATTATGTTAGGCCAAGAATAGCCACAACTGTGGAAGTTTAAGCATAGAATTCCTACTTACTAAAGGCTTTCTAGATCTTACTCTCTACGCCTTAGTTCTGGCAAACTTCCCTTCAGCCCCTACTGTATTCCAGGCTCTGGGAATTCAAGGGAGGCTAAAACATAGTTCCTGCCCTCAAGGAGCTTGCTGTCTAGTGGACACCAAAAAGGAAGCAGTTACAATCCCATGTGATAAGTACCATGACCAAGTCATTGCAGATAGCTGTGGAAACCCAGAGTCAGGTGACGGACCCCACCTAGCAGGATGAGACCAGGCTTTGGAGGTGATGACAGCTTGGCTGAGCCTTGAGACATGGAGAGGTGTTGGCCAGAGGGGCGGTATTCCCAGTAGAAACGGCAACATGGGCAGCGTGATGTCGTGGGGGGGGGGGGGGGGGGGGGCCCGGGGGGGGAAGGGGCGGCGGGGGGGGGGGGGCGGGGGGGGGGGGGGGGTATGGCGGGCCCAGGGAGGGAAAGGGCCTGCAGGTGGCTCGGCCCAGCATGAGCGTGGAGCTCGAGGAGAGGGGAGCGTCCGAAGAGGGGCGCCGGGGCAGGCCATGCAGGACCTTATGTGGCGTATTCAGGGGTTCGTGGGCTGAGAAAACGGGACAAAGGAGAGAACCTGGAAGATGCAGAAAGACATGGGAAGGATCGTGTTGGTGTAAGTAAAGACCAGATGGCCTGTGGTGGCGGAGTCAGGAAATGACGTCACGGGCCTCAGTGGCAGCAGTTAGGTGGGGCGAGGGAGCAGGAGTCTGGCGTTCCTGGCATCTGGCTCGTGCACTGAGGCGACCTGGCTTCTTTCCATTGGTTCCTTTGATTCTGTTAGGGGGAAGGGATGAGGCGCCAGTGTCTCTCGATAACGTTCTGTGTTTCTTTGTTGCAGGTTTGTTTTTTATTCTCCCCTGCACTGACAGCTTCATCAAGGTAGACATGAGGACCATTTCATTTGACATTCCTCCTCAGGAGGTAAGGTGGTCTTATGCCGTTGATAACAAGTGTCATGTGTGAAAGTCGCCGGCGACAAGAGCAGCACAGCATAGAGTGGTGAGAGCATGGGTGTAGAGACTGCTTGTCCCTGTTTTCCAGCTGTGTGCCTTTGAGCAAGTTCCTTAACCTCTCTGTGCCTTAGTTTCATCATCTGTTAAATTAGAGGTTATAATCGTAGGACCTACTTTTGGGGACGGGGGAGAGAGAGCACACTTGAGCATGAGCCAGCAATGAGGACAGGTAGATGGGCTCGATCCCAGGACCCTGAGATCATGACCTGAGCCGAAGGCAGACACTTCACTGACTGAGCCACCCAGGCGTCCCTAGTAGAACCTACTTCAGAAGTAGAACCTACTTCTTGTGAGGACTACCTGAGCCCTTACATGTATAGTGCTTAGGCCAGTGGCTAATAAATAGTTAAGTGCATATGTGCTTATTATTACCAAGTGTAGCCTAGTGTTAGTATTACTGTATCTGTCATCCTTTTTCCTACTGCACTTCTCTGCTGTAGGTTTCTGATAGGAAATCCAGCTTAACACAACATTCTTCTTAAGGTTCTTCATTTTATTCTAGATACAGAATTAGGAACTGCTCATTTGGCTTTTTAGATAAAGCATATAATGTTTTGTAATAGTCATTACTCCATGCTCTTTCAAACTACTTCATAAGGAATATCACAGTTGAAACTCACAGCAGGATCCTTGAAAAGCACGTAACTGCCATGGGGCAAAGGGCTTCCACCAGACCAGAGTGGCAGAATCGGGAGCTACATTCAGCTCCGTGGGTTCCTCGCCGAATTCTTTTCCCGCAGCTCCATGCTAAACGCACCCGACGTTCATGTTCACTCCCTCGTGGCCCTTGACGGTGAGGGCCATCCTGGGCCACGTATCCAGGGAGGCGTCGTCACCAAGGCCGATAGAAAGCCTGGAAACAGGATGAAGGGAGGGGCAGAAGAGTGTCAAGTGTTTCCTGGCTAGAAGCCAGGTGCACCGCAGGCTGGTAGAGTCTGGCCCGGTCGCCTTCTCTTGGCCTCGAACCCCAGGAACCAGCGTAGGAACCTCCTTGCTGGTGCCGATCCAGACAGGGGCTGAGGTCAGACTTCATCATCCATGTGCACGGAGGGACGCCAGCAGTCACTGTTACCCACGAGAACAGGGCTAAAAGCTGTGCTGTGTTCTCTGCACGTTTTCCCATCTTTCAGAGAAGATGGACCCTCAGAAGGAGCCCCTAGCAGGGTAGCTGGGAGTCCTGAGGCTCCCCTCTGTAAACGCTGCAGACATCCAGCAGGCTTCCAGCGGCTCCCTCCTCTCCTGGGAGCCGCTGAACCTGCAGCAGACTGGAACGTGGCAAGCAGTCCTTCTTCCGACCCCCTTGAACGGAATATGAAGAAAGAGAAGTACCCCGCCGATGAATAACAGTAGGCAGAGACGCTGCAGCTTTAGAAAGCTCTGGCTGTGGCAGTCGCAGGGGCAAGAGGCTGTTCAGAAACGATATGCGTTTCCCGATCATATCGTGGGAAATCATTAATTTGCACGCCAACGTGGTAATACACTATTAGAAGTATTTTTAGATTATCAGAAAAAAGAGGTGACTGCTTTCCTTCCTGACAGGGACAGAAGAGCAATGCACACCACTGCCGTTACTGCCCACCCGTTACACAGCCCTTTACACTCCCGAAAGAGCCCCGTTCGGCTGGATCTTCAACTTCAAAGCAATTTGCCAGCAGTATGCGCAGAATGCGGCTGTGTTTTTAGCCCCATCTCACAGATGAGGACTCTGTAGGACCAGCAGGCTAAGAGCCTCACTGGAGATCACCAAGCCAGGTCCAGGAGGCACAGCTCAGGTCTCCTGACCCTCCCTCGCACGCTCTGCCACAGTCACTGTGTTCCTAGGATCACGTTTCAGTTCCTCTCTCCTTGATTCACTACCTGCTGTCTCTGGCACTCTGCCAGTGCCAGAGACAGCAGAGACAAGGTGCCCTCAAGAAACGCATGGTCCATTAGAGAAGCGATAAGGACGACAGGCAGCATGGTCGCTGCAGTGAGGTGCAGACGGGATCGTGGCTAGCCCTGCCTCGTCAGGGGAGTTTCACAGAGGAAAAGAGCTGTGTCTTGGATGATGTATCATCATGTGCCAGTCTGCTGGTGTGAGGGAGAGGAGAGGACATCCAAGCAGGGTGGGGACACCCGCACGAAGGCCTGGGACACAGAACACAATGCGTGTGGGACCTCCACCTTCTCCAGTGTGGCAGATGTGCAGCAGGGAGTGGGAAGGAGTGAGGCCAGTGGGCCGCTGTCAGAGGACCTGAAAACCAAACTAAGGAGCCACCTGGAAGGGGGTGGGAAGAAGCCCGGACGCATGATGTCCTGGAAAGCATTTTTATGTAGCATGCTATAAAATTTATTTTTACCCTCACCTCTCCCTATGACAACAGTCCCCATTCCCTTTGTGTTTGACTTCACTGTGCTGCCTTAGAGTTAACCCAGCCTGGGTTCTGCCCCAGCGCCGGGCTATGTCGTGCGTGATGCTCCCACCCTTGCACATGCTCACACCACCCTCGGGAAATGAGTTCTTCTTGTAAGACGTGGTTCAAGTATTGCCCCTGCCACCGACAGCTGTCCCTCCTTCTTTCTGCCACGGCTTCCTTGATTCCCCGCCCTCTTGGAAAGTACAGTGCCGGCTGCTGAGTGGTGTCTCAGAATTTGTTGAATGATTGAATTAGCGAATAAGTGAATGTATTTTATTAAAATTCCAAAGGCATAGTTAGCTTTCGGATGCTGCGTCGTCGTAGTCCCTTCAGGCGGCTCTAACCGAATCCCACACACTGGGTGGCTTATAAACCACTGTGTATTGTTCACCCCATCAGAGGCTGGAATCCAAGGTTAGGGTTCAAGCGGGCTCAGCGCCTGGATGAGGCTCTGCTTCCTCATTCACAGATGACCATGAGGGCTCAACCCTCATGACCCAAGCGTGCCCCAAAGGCCCCACCTCCTAATGTCTGATGCCATCCTGTGGGTGGTTAGGTTTCAGTGTCCGAACTTGGAGGGCACACTACACTCTGTCACTATCACTTACTACAGAAAATCGGCTGGTGTCTTAAGATGTTCTAGAGAACAACACTGCTTACAGTTCTCGTAAAGAAGGAGTCGGTGGGCAGGTGTGAAATGGCATCCTTCCTGTTACAGATCCTCACCAAGGACTCGGTGACCATCAGTGTGGACGGCGTAGTCTATTACCGTGTGCAGAACGCCACCCTCGCCGTGGCGAATATCACCAACGCCGACTCGGCGACCCGTTTGTTAGCACAAACGACTCTGAGAAACGTCCTGGGCACCAAGAACCTTTCCCAGATCCTCTCCGACAGAGAAGAAATCGCACACAACATGCAGGTGAGGTCGTGAGTCACCAGAAATACCGAGATGAAGCCAGAGGGTTAGTGGTTGTTTGACAACTTTTGACTCATTCCGATTGGGAGAATCACTGGCCAGCCTTTTTCTCTTCATTGAAACTCGTTGAAAGGAGTATTTTTCACACAAAGATCTCATGGCTTAACAGCTCGGTTGCATTACTTTTTTTTATTCCCTTCCATGCAGGGTTCCCCCCAAGAATTAGCATTAACCTTTTTCATTTAGCGTAATAATTCTGAGGCCATTCTGCAAGACAGCGCAGGTGTCGTTAACGCTCTGTTCTCTGCATGAGACCCATGACTTCCCTTGTAACTCATATGCATCTTGAGCTTTCTAGAGTCATAGATTATGAATTAAACCTGGCTGGTCCAAAAAAGATAAAGGACTAAAATCCGAGATCTTGTTATTTATCAATGTCATCATGTATCAAATCTATGGCCTTACCCTGATGCCCACGACCACCACAGCAAACAGAAAAGAAGGCTTCGTTCCTCCCGTTGCAAAGGGACCCCGATGAAGCACGAAGAAGTACTATGGTTCAGTCACATTAGATCGGGAGCCAGCGGGCCACCTGTTTTTATTAGTAAAGTGTGGTCGGGGTACAGCCATACACACTGGTTTATATATTATCCATGGCTGGTTTTGACCCACAATGGCACAGTTAAAGAGTTGCAATAAAATTGAAACTGAAAATAAACAACCACGGTCTGGCCCTTTGAGGGGAAGCTTGCCAACCCCCGCATGAGCTTCTTTAAGAGAACCAGGATCAGCTCCCCAGGCCCCGACCCCCACAGAGGAGACCTGACCTCTCCCCCGGATCTCCCCCAGCGCCTTGTCCGCTCCCCGGCTCAGTGGTCTGTCCTCGGCCGCTGGGCAGGGCTGAGCCTTCTTTGCTGGCCTTCTCTCTTCCGAACAGTGTACCCTGGATGACGCCACTGATGACTGGGGAATAAAGGTGGAGCGCGTGGAGATTAAGGACGTGAAGCTGCCCGTGCAGCTCCAGAGAGCCATGGCCGCGGAGGCAGAGGCATCCCGGGAGGCCCGAGCCAAGGTAGACTTGCTGTCTGCTCTGGTCTTGTCTCTTTTCTTTTCTCTGGTTTTCTCTTTCTTTTCTTTCTCTCTCTTTTCCATACTTTGTTTTTCCTATTGAGTTTTCTTCTTGGTTACAAAACAGCAAAACATAGTTGTTACCAAAATGGAAATAATCCTAACGTGTATGTCAAGGTGAAAGCCTTCCTCTTGCATCTGAGTCACGTGCCCCCGGGGGCCACGGCTCCTGACAGCTTAGTGTGTATACTGGGGCTTTCCCTGATGAGGGTGTTTGACTGCCGGCCTGTTTGTTTTACGAACGTAGGCTCGTACCATACCTGTTCTCTGCCTCGCTTGCTTTGCTGCACAACGTCCTGTGAGCCTGGCAGTGTGTGCAGAGCTGCTCAGTCTTCTGTGACCGCGTCTCCTATTCCCTATGTTCCCAGACCCCCACTAAGCACAAATTAACAGTTCTGAGTTCAGAGCAACTGGGCATTCCTGTCAGTGTGCTCACCATCTGTTCCTTCCTATTTTGTTTCTTTCAAAGCTTTTATTTTTTTTCTAAGTCATCTCTACACCCAGCGTGTGGCTCAAACTCGCAACCCTGAGGTCAAGAGTCGTACGCTCTACTGACCGAGCCAGCCAGGCACCCCTCCTTCCCTATTTTTGTCTTCTCTTTCATTCTCTCTTTTCTCAGGCTTTTCTTCCTTCTTACTGTTCCCTCTTCCTCTCTGTCCTCTTAACTTTTTTTCACTCCTCTTTCTCTGATGTCTGCCTCCCCACCCCTTCCTTGGTCATCCCCATCCCTGCCCACCTCTGCAGCCTGCATGGTGCGTGCCTCCCATGAGAGGTGTCAAGGAAACGTCTATTCATCTAATCTGGGAAAGAGGATTTCTTGGAGCTAATAAAGAAGGACACAGGGATAGCTTGCCAAACCCAAGGTTGGGAAGCAGACTCAAGTCTCCAGAGTTGGAGCCCAGGACCACATTGCGGTCAAGACCAAAGGGAGCTAATCATTCTACCGCCTGGACCCCACCTCACTGCTGATAGCTTGAGGGCAGGGTGTCTGACTCTCAAGTTTCCATACCTCCCTGGTTGAACACTAAAGGGGATAGACCAGCCTTGATTCCAGATTCACAGGAGGGAGATCTTCTTTGGTCAAAGTTTAGTCAAAAGGGCAAAGTCAGATGTTAATAAGCTCCCACAGCCCCTTGTGCAGATATGAGTGAGTGGAGGAAGAGGGACAGTTGACATAAGAGGGCTTGCTGTGGACTTGACAGATCTCCCAAGATGCAAGGAGCAAACCAGTCTGTTTTGTTGGAAAATAGTGGCAGCTGGAGAGAATTGGCTAAGTACAGAACCCTAACCTTCTAGTAGGAAGCCTTTAAGATGTCAGGTGCTATAATTTCTTAGCCAACACCAAATAGAGTAGTAGCTCCTTTGACACACTATGCCCAGAATTTTCTACTGACCAGGATTGCTAGGTTTTCCCAACGTGATAACTAGTGCTTCTGAGGACAGCTGGTAATGCCGCGGAAGCCTCAAGGGCTCACTCTCATAGTCATCACCCTGAGAAGACTAAGTGGTATTTCTGGTAACATTAAAGATGCCCTACTGTGTGCTAATAAGTATTTTGAAAATTAGGAACTGCTTTTATCTAGAATATGTCATTAACCAACAGTCCCTTTTCCAAGCCATATTGAATGGAATTTATCACATATAGACGACTTAGAATGTCAGAGCCTGAAATGTCCTTAGAGATTATACCTTCTGGAGGTGACAAATAACCTGGCCCAGATGCTGCCCCTCCCACCTCCTATTCCCCTGCTGGTAATTAACTGCAGCACTGTTTTCCACTGAGCTTAGACTTGACCTCAGACTCCTCCTATTGCCCTCCAGGTAACAAGCCTCAGCCACTTGGAATGGGCTCTAAAAATGAAACTTATTTGCCATCCCACCGTTCAGATGAAGAAAATTGAAGCCCAGAAAATTTCTATGGTTTCCTCAAGGTCACACGGTTGATGAGTGACCACAGAAATGAGAATTCCCCTCTGTTTCTCACTGCCTCCTTTGGACTTCCCGTGATGGGCGGTCTGCAGGTGTTCTCAGCAGCTAGGAAGGAAATTCCCTGATAACAATGGGAAGAGACAGAGGAATCCCGTTAGAATGCTGAATAACTGTGCTCCCACTTAGATGAGACTGTAGGGACCATCTAGACTATTCTCGTGGACCTGGGCTGTGCCTGTCTTTAAGATTAGGGTGAGCACATAGAATCACAAGGAGTCTTTCCCTTCTGTAAAATAAAATAACCCTGCAGCCACCATAAGGCCAAAAATTCAAAATCATATATTCAGGTTCTCATGGAAAATAGGGAGTCTGTTTCTTCAATGTGTAAACTGGGAAAGAAAAGGGTAGGAGGGCCTCTAGACTAAGAGACTTCAGAGAGAAATTCCTCAAGTTAATTAGCCATCAGGGAAATGCAAATTCAGATCCCATGCAGACGCCATGCTAGATATCCAGAATGGTTTAAAAAAAAAAAAAGAAAGAAAAGAACTGAGTGTGGGGGAGGGAGGACCTGGTGCTCTGATTTTGTTAGCGAGACCGACAATTTGGAAATTTGGAAATTTACAGTCTCTTTGGAAGAGAGACTTTGGAAAGCCCTCTGGCAGTGTGTATCCAACAGAAATGCCCTCCGCGTGTTTACCAAAAGGCACGTGCTGGAGTGTTCACGGCAGCATTTTGTCGTACCCCAAACTGGAATCTGCCCGCGTGTCCCTTGCCTTTGAATGGATAGAGTTTGCTTTATTCATGCAAAGGAGCACCAGGCAATGGAGAGAGTGAACAGAACATGGTTTGAGAGAAAGGTGCCTGGCACGAAAGAGGACAGATTGTCCTGCAAGCTTGACTGTATCTTAGCCAAACCTCTTTGTCGAGTGTGTAGACTAGCTATGATTGACTTGAATGTAGTACCTTTCCCACTTGCATCCTTCCTGATTTCCTTTCTCACGCCTCTGAAAAGAATGCCTGGCACATGCTTTCAGGCGCATATTCCCGGGGCCTCATCATCCATTCATTGAGAGGGGCGAGTGCAGGAATGCAGAGTCCCCTTTCTCTGCCCTTCTCAGCCTGGCCCGCCCCAGTTCTGGAAGGGGAGACCACAGTACCAGCCTCACAGGCCTGAAAATGCCCGACTCTCACATGATGGATCAAGCGATACGAAGTGTTGATCAGCCTGGGGCTGCCCCACAAGCAGCCGGCTCTGCTCTCTGAGGTCCCATTCACGGCATCTACGCGGCCGGTGTTTAGACAGCACGGCGCGCCTAGCCTGGTGGGTCTGGCCGCCCGGCCAAGAGACTGTGTGTTGGCTGGTAGTGGGAGACGAGATAGCTTTGCAGTTGGTCCATGTCCAGACCAGGGGGGGGAAAAAGTGCCTAACTGGTCATCTGAGATGATATGGAAAAACCCATGTCATCTGTTCTCGGGGCCGAGCTCAGTTTTGCATTCTGTATGTACGTACAGTGCCTGCCTTAGAGCACGGTTACGTGAGGCACTTGGCATGTACCTGGCTCCTGCCCCTTCTCGCAGACCTAAGTAGGACCTCCTGATAAGCTGAGATTTTTATCCTCTAAGCTGAGTGCCTTCTCTTGGTGATACGACATCTGATATCCCCCATCTAACCTAATGGGACCACCCAGGCACCCAAACCTAGAAACCCAGGGCCCTGCCTCAGTTCCTCTCCCTTCCTGTACCCAGTCAGCCTCCATACTGCTGACTGTTCTCCTGAAGAGCCCCCCAGCCCCTTCCTCCCTCCATCCCCGCTACCGGCGAATCGCCCTGGTCACTCCGAGGCTGTCCCACTGGCCCCTCACCGAGTCTCCCCATCCGTCCCCAGGCATCTGTCAGCCTGTCCTCTCCAGCTAGACCTGGTGAGGTTCCTTCTGGAAACTTAAGCAGCTTCCCACTGCCTACAGCCTGCAGACCAAGCACCCCTACCTCCCCTTGGCTTCACACCATATTCAGCCACTTACGTTTTTCTGGAATACACCAGCTTTTTTTTTTAATATACCACAGTACTTTTTCATGTGTGCTGCCTGAAGTATTCTTCAACTTTGTCCAAACAGCAAAGCTTTTGCCCTGTCCTGTTCAACTTATTTATCTCACCACCTCACCTGCAAAAACTGCTTTCCCCTGAGGGCTGGCACTGAGCCTCATACCCATCTCTGTCCACATTTGTCACGCTGGAACGAAGCGTCCAATTTCCTTGTCTGTGTACCCTGCTTGACCAGGTGCTGAAGGAGGCGAGGGCATCCATCCTCTACCCCTAGCTCCTGCCCAGGGCTTGACCCCTAACGTGGCCCCCAACAGTAACGGTGTAAGTAATCATAACTCCACTGGTCCTAAGACCATTGCTTTGGATCCTGATTCTCACGGAAGTATTAGGAACCGTGAATATTTTGAGATCCGTGTGTGAATATCCTAGTGGAACTGCCCAGTGAAGCTTGAGGATCCCGGTATCTTCAGCCCTCCTCTCCGAGGATCATGAAGTGAAAGGAACTGCCTTGATTTGGCTTCAGCTTTCTGTCTTCGTCACAGTGGCCCGAGGAGGCAGGTGCTCTCGAATTTTAAGAATAAGAAACCCGGGACGCCTGGGTGGCTCGGTTGGTTAAGCAGCTGCCTTCGGCTCGGGTCATGATCCCGGCGTCCTGGGATCGAGTCCCACATCGGGCTCCTTACTCATCAGGGAGCCTGCTTCTTCCTCTGCCTCTGCCTGCCATTCTGTCTGCCTGTGCTTGCTCTCTCTCCCTCTCTCTCTCTCTGACAAATAAA